>NC_057806.1:662422438-662459215 GCF_018294505.1 Triticum aestivum
GGGCCTTTCCTCTTTCCCCCTTCCCCTTTCCTTCTCCAACAAGGCAAGAAGGGGGAGTCCTACTCCCCCAGGCGCACCCCTAGGGGCCGGCCGCACCTCCCCCTCCCTCCTTTATATACGGGGGCAAGGGGACACCTCATGACACACACGTTGATCTTCGTGATCGTTCCTTAGCCGTGTGCGGTGCCCCCTTCCACCATATTCCACCTCGGTCATATCGTAGCAGTGCTTAGGCAAAGCCCTGCGTCGGTAGAACATCATCACCGTCATCACGCTGTCGTGCTGACGAAATTCTCCCTCAACACTCGGCTGGATCGGAGCTCGAGGGACGTCACCGAGTTGAACGTGTGCAGAACTCGAAGGTACCGTACGTTCGGTACTTGGATCGGTCGGATCGGGCAGACGTACGACTACTTCCTCTACGTTGTGTCAACGCTTCCGTTGCCGGTCTACGAGGGTACGTAGACTACACTCTCCCCTCTCGTTGCTATGCATCACCATGATTTTGCGTGTGCGTAGGAATTTTTTTGAAATTACTACGTTCCCCAACAAGATGAATAGCAAATGCCCGAAAGAAAAGGTGCATCATGTAATTAGCAATATGAAGATACATGGTACCTCCTCCGTTTGTAAAATTTACAATGCTTTTCATTGTTATTTCTATATAAACAAAACATATAGCACTCTTGCAATCATATTCGACTTATTTGTCCGGTCATGCACTCTTTTGATCAAATGTATTATTTGGTGGCTCCAGCCACTTCGATAAGAATCTAAAGAGGTAGGTGGAAATGCTCTAGCTGCCAACATTTTCAATGTTTGAACCAGTGAGTGTCCTTAATAGGTTTGTCATTGTAGAGAGAGAGAGTTATGTCGATGGGGATAAATAACTAAATGAGTCGGTAAATTTGCATGACTTATGGTTAGGTAGCGTATGTCGTGAACTATTTTTCTTATTTTGCAGAAAAATGAATCTGTTTGCCTTCTTTTTTTGCGGGGAACTAATCTCTTTTGCACTTGTGATAAAAGATCCTCGTGTCCAATTAGCGTTGGTATGAATGTTTTTTTTTTGAACTTTTGGTAGGACTGCTCTATATCGCTAGTCTAGTGATAGATTTTTATTTTATTTTGAGAAAAGACTAGTGACAGATGCAAGATCTCATATTCCCTCTTGGAAGTCTTTGCATGTTTTCCGGGTGGGACATAGCGCACACTTTAAGCTGCCTTGGGGTTCTGCACATTCTTACCTTTTTTTTTTGAGCAACTTACACATTCTTACTTTTTTTTGGAGGGTTACTTTTTTTTGAGAAAATTTTGGAGGGTTACTTGCACATTCTTACTAGCGCTGTAAGAATGTGCAAAGCCCATGGCCCATGGCCCATGTAATTGCGGCGAGAAGGCCTGGTCGTCCATATGCACGTCCGGGCTGTGGCCGGCCTTCCCCTTCCGCGCATCGGCGACCACTTCGCTAGTTTGCTGCAGCGTGGGGAGTGGATCTCCGGCGAGAGCAAGACTAGCTCCGATGGCGAGCCGAGGCGGATACGCCTGGGCCCTCGCGGCGGGCCTCAACGCCGCGCTCGCCGCCATCTCCGCCAAGTTCTTCGCGCCCATGGTACCGAACCAATCCTCTCTCCTTTCCCTCCGATCTGAACTTCTTCTCACCTTACCTGCAAGTCTGCAGCCCCCTTAATTTAGGTTGCTCCAGCCTCCCGGACGGTACATGAATCTCCGACATAGCTGTCCCGAGTTACCAGTTAGCGAATTCGATAGCGAGTGTGGGCCTGTGACCTTATAACTGGTAGAAGCAAGACTGAATTCAAGCTGAAATCGCGATTTATTTCATGGTGAAATTACTCCCTGTGTTGACTAGCATAACATGAAGGGTACAGTAGCTTGGGATCAGCACTTAAAGGGTTCAGTTTCTCCTAGATTGAGATCAGTGCTGCCTGCTTGAAATTTTTTGACAAAATTTCCCCTGCTTCGGAACACAGGGCTGACGATGACTGTCACTGACTGTGATCTTGCCTTCCTCAGTTGCTCAAATACGGAATGGTGATACTTTTCAACGTGACAATGTGGGGGTGCTACGTGAACAGCCTCAAAGCTTTGTCGTCCCTCCAGGCAACGGTCACCAACTTCGCCGCCAACTTCATCTCGTCAGGTCTTGCAGGGTATTTCCTGTTTCAGGAACCTCTGCCTTCTAAGGTACTTCCTCCGTTCAGAAATATAAGATGTTTTGGATATTTCAGTATGGACTACATACAGACTGAAATGAGTGAACAAACACACTAAAGCTTGTCTATATTCATCCGATTCAGAAAAAAGTTAGAACATCTTATATTTGTGAACAGAGGGAGTACTATTTTAACAATTCTCCATTTTCCGTAATGGCAGTAGTGCATGTTAAGGAAGCCTTTAATTTTATTTCCATTGGTTTGTGATCTCCTTTAAAATCAGCAATTTCCTTAAACAACTCGCTTCTTGCTCAATTGGAGTGGACATTCCATAACATAAAGATGACCAATTTTTGCTATATCATTGAGTAGTTACTGCAGATGACATACATAGATGCTGCTAAATTTTGACAGATTTGATGACTTAATTTTGCTAATTTTTGGAATTATTTTTTCACTTAACTGCACTCAGCATTTTTAACTTGGAGCTATGTCCATACAGTGGTTTGCAGGTGCCAGTCTGATCATTCTTGGTGTGTTCATCCTCAGCAAATCAAGTATTGAGGAGAAAGTGAACTCTGATTGATTGGGAGTTGCTACCAGTCTGTTAGCTGGGACATAAATTTTGCAAGCTTATTCCTATATTTCCAGTGGCTGTGTGCTCGTCCTGATGCAATGCTAAGTATCCGAAAATAATGTGTGCATTTGGTCTCAGCTCATCCACTAACATGTACACTAGTACAGTTTAAGATACACCACCCAATTTGTAACGGTTTAAGATACACCACCCAATTTGTAATTTGTAAGTAAGAAGTGAGCACATGATCTAAGAGTTGCTTGCTTTGGTTTCAACGGGAGGGCATTCAAACTGTTGTAGCATTATCGGTGGATCTTTTTTGTTCTTTGCATTTCTCCTGTTGTAAATTTGTGACATCACAGTTAAGTTGATTACTTATTATTTCTAGTTTGTCTATTGTCTCTGGTGCCATCTTCTGATACTGTGTAGGGTTTTCCATGATGAAACAATTCAAGTTTATGGTTGAAGCAGTCATCCATCCAGCATTTGCTAGGTATATCCTGATCAGCCCTAGCCATAGCCGGTATGAACAACAGTTTGATAGATATTCTGGATGCTATTTCAAATCCGGGAAAACTGCTGTTGGTACTGCTGTAACGATCATTAGCATTTCAGTTGCTGTGCCCTTTGTGTTAGCATGTGTCTTTAGCATTACAAGATCCCTTTCCACAGTGGCTCCTGAAGGACTGTTCATGTTGCTCCGGTACAAGAGTCATTCGTCAGGTGCACCATCGACAGCAGCTTTGCATTCACCATGCCTCCCTGAGACAGCAAAATATGTTTTCGTGTCAACATCTTGCGCATTTGTTTAGCCGTTCCATTCATCTACAGGAGAATGTGTTCCGCAGTTTGCTGATAGGTGAAGTTTCGTCATCAGTATGAGCGACAGCATCATATTGTCAGTGAGGAAGTTCATGTGTGGTCAAAATACCATGTTTCATGGCATTGGTCAAAATTGGCGCTTTTCTAAGTTTATTCAGCAACTTGCTTCCTGGTAAGAGTGGTAATATCAATATCATAATGAGTATTCATTGCTGACAGTAAAGATAAATTCAATGACTTGTTTTTGCTAAATTTTGTAGTGCTTATTTTGTATTGCCCTGGCTTTGGAGATAAATGTTACTGAATTTTTTGCTGGTTTAATTATTTAGTTTTGTGAGATTTTGGAAACTTTTTTTTTTGTTTACTACGCTGCACTCAGCTTTTTGACTTGGGAGCTTATTTCTTAGAAAATTTGAATTGGAAGCTTTCTACATACAGTGGTTTGCAAGTGCCAGTCTGATCACTCTTGGTGTTTTTATCCTCAGCAAAGCAAGCGTTGAGAACAAACCGAACCCTGATTAGGTGGGAAATTTCTGGCACAGAGTGTTTGTTGTACCATAATCTATGTCAGCTTATAAGGGTGAACTCATCTGTGCTACTGATATGCCAAGATTTTGACCATTTGGTCAATACATTGTGCCAGTTATGTTTTGTACTTCTGCTCGTCTACTAACTGTGACTGATATACCCGCAAGGTGCCCCTGGAGGTGAGGCCCATCACATGTTTTGTAATTTGTAAGTATGAACAAGCGATCTAAGAATTGTTTGCTTTGATTTCAGGGGGAGGACGTTCAAACTGCTGTAGTACTATCTACGAGGGACGTTTCCCATGGTAAATTTGTGGCATCACAGTTAAGCTGGTCTCACTATTTCTTGTCATGAGTCTTGCTGGCGCTGCTACATCTGATGCTGTACAGTGTGTTCCCTGGTGAATAGTAGGGACGATAGAAGCAGCCACCCTTCCATCATAAGCGATTAAGCGCATGTCCTGTCAGTCCTCGCCCTAGATCGTCCATTGCCCATATGAACAGTTCGATAGGTACTCAGAATGCCAATTTAATGCAATAGGTAATGTTGGATTGAAATCCAACGGCTGCCCTCGTGTTCCCCCTCCAGCCCAGCCTGAGCTTCTACATTCTCCTTCTTCCTCCACCCTGACCCAACCACCTCCACGCCCCTAAGCATATGCCGCCGTCACTGTGGCCAGCGGGCACTGCTGTGGCGCCAGCCCTCGTGTCTCCATCACTCCCAGCCATCCCTCTAAACCGCGGCACCATCTCCGGTGCCGGCGACCCCATGGACCCTGCACTCAAACCTGCCAACACTCTGCCACTCCTCCGCCAGCGACGCTGCGTTGCCCCCGCTCTCCGGCAAGGTCCTGGGGAGCCCTCCCTGTGGACGCTTCAGCAGGCCTCGGCATTCCCTTGTCTGGCTCGAACGCTGGCCTTATACGTGCCACCCGGGATCGACCTAATGCAGATAAGAATGCTTTTTCGAAACTGAAAAACTGTTGTAGCCTTGTAGGTATGCTGTAACGATCACTAGCTTCTGAGTTGCTGTGCCCGATGTATTAGCCCTTGTCTTTAGCACCATTACAAGTGGCTCCTGAAGGACAGTTCATGTTCATCCGGTACGAGAATCCTTCGTCAGGTGCACCGTCGACAGGGGCATGGCCCTCCAGGAGACAGGCAAATATGCGTTTGGCATCAGCAACATCTTGCGTCTTCGATTAGCCGTTCCATTCCATTGTTCTACAGGAGAATATGTTCTGCAGTTTTCTTATAGGTGAACGGCCAACACCATCATTGTCTCTGAGTCAAAATACCATGTTTTATGGTATCGGTCAAAATTGGCGCTTTTCTAAGTTTATTCAGCTTATTGGGCAACTTGCTTCTTGGTAAGAGTGGCAATATCCATAGCATTATGAGTATTCATTGTTGAAAATAAAGATAAATCCAATGACTTACTTTTGCTAAATTTTGTAGTGCTGACTTTGAAGACAAATGTTGCTGATTGTTTTACTGGTTTAATTATTTAGTTTTGCGAGGTTTCAGAAACTTTTTGACTTGGGAGCTGTATCCATAGAGTTGTTTGCGAGTGCCAGTCTGATCATTCTTGGTCTTTTTTTATTCTCGTCCAGCGTTGAGAACAAACTGAACTCTGATTAAGTGAGAAATTTTCTGCCACAGAGTGTTTGCTGTACCATAATCCATGTCAGCTTCTAAGTGAAAATTCGTCTGTGCTCATGCTATGGCAATATTTTTGAGCATAAGTTGATCATTTGGTCAATACATTGTGTCAATTATGTTTAAAATAACTTCAGCTCTGTAACTGATACACCTGCGTGGTGCCGCTGAAGGTGACATCATGCTCACCTTGTTAAATATGGTAAGTATGAACAAGCGCATGATCTAAGAATTCATTGCTTTATTTGACAAGGAGGGCATTCAAACTTGTCTAGTATTGTGTATATGAATGGCCTTTTTCATTTTTTCCATGGTTATTTTTTTAAGGACATACATTAAGAAGAGCAATATATTCGTTTGGGAGGTACGTCCTGATCAACCAGTCCTGGCCACCTCCGTAGCCAATACGAACAACAGTTTGTTGATAGATACTGTACTCTGGATGCTATTTCAAATCTGGGGGAAACTGCTGTGGGTACTGCTGTAACGATTACCAGCTTGTAGTATCCGTAGCCGATGTCCTTAGCACCGTTACAAGATCCCTTTCGACGGTGGCTCCTGATCCCTGAAGGACGCTTCATGTTCATCCGGTACCCCTTCGTCGGGTGCGCCGTCGACAGGGGAACAGCCTCCAGTAGACTGCGGAGCAAGTGTCTGTTTGGTAGTACCAGGAGCACCTTGCGTGCTCGTTTAGCCATTTCATTCGTCCACACGAGAATGTGTTTTGCAGTTTTCTGATGGCTGAACGTTCGTTGTCAGTACGAGCGACAGCATCATTGTCGGTGAGGAAGTTTATGTGCGGTCGTGCTATCAGCCGGTGGATGTGACGATCAGCTTCTCTGTGAAGCAGCTGAGGACAAAATTACTCCGCGAGAGAGAAAGAAAAAACTGTGAAGATGAGATTTCAGACGGTGATGGCAATCAAGGTGCGGATGCTGGCTTCAGCGCGAAGCATGTGCGAGTATCGATCTTGCCTGAAACTGGACACCGGTCGAGTCCCAGGGATAGGAGTTTGTTGCAGCCAGAATCGTGGGAAAGGAGGCGTGGAGAGGAGCACATGCGTCTCATTTGAGCAGCCTTTTGGGACGGCGGCAGCGGCATGGATCGCCACTTATGTTGACTCGCACAGTGCGGCGCGTTCCTGAAGAAAATATTCCCATGACAAACGGGGGTAGGCCCGGCCCGACCCGGCTGGGATTCTCGGCGGATAGGACAGAGCCGGCCAACTTTGATTCCGAGGCGACGCCATGGTTTTTGTTTTGTTTGATGATGAGGATCGCGATCGGGAATACTGACGGTACTGCCGGATGATGGATGCGATGCGAAATCCACAGACGCACGAGCACACGCCCGCGTGAATTAACCAGACACGGACGGACCTTGTCTTGCACACCACCCTCATCATGGTGTTGTGTGGGACGCATCCGACACGGTACGACAAGCGTCCGTCCCGGCCCAGCCCTGCTTCATGGCGCCGGCCCGCCGGACACCTGGCCTGGCTGGACCGACGACCGGACAAACCAAGGTCGTCGTCGTCGTCGCCGCCGCCTCTGGTCCTAGGAAAGCAAGCAACACGGCAGAGTTATTAGCCGGAAACAGCGGGCGCCGAGCTTTCGCTTCGGCGAGCTGGAGCGTGTGATCAAGGCCCGGGCAGCTGGCGAGCATGCGACGGGCTCGGGTTAATTCCGACGTGGAGAGCAGTAAATAAATACAAGGCGTCGTGAAAGAGAAGGAAACGGGCGCCTTTCCGGCCCTCGGAGTCGCCATCACCAGATAACCCCGGCTGGGCCTCGGCCGCCCACTTCCCCCCTCCCCCGCCCGCGCCGCGCCAGTATATTCACTCGCCGCGCTCTCCTTCCTCCGCCCCCCAACGCACGCGCGCGCATAGGAGGAGCAGACCAGCTAGCCGCGCCTCGATCGCAATGGCGCCGGAGCAAGGGTCGCGTGGCGCCAAGGCCGACGCGGCGGCCATGGAGACGGCGGGCCGAGGAGGAGGAGGGCGGCCGTCGTCGGGGGCGGAGGCGGGGTGGGCGTGGTCGTGGGCGTGCTGCGCCGTGGCGGCGGGCGTGGCGGCGGTGGGGCTGGCGGGGGCCGGGGTGCTGGTGTGGTGGGCGGTGGCGTTCCACCCGGCGCGGGAGCAGCTCTGGATGGTGCCCGTCGGCCTCGTCCTCCTCGGCACCCCGCTCGTCGCCTGGCTCTCCCTCTTCGCCTCCGGCGCGTGCCGCCGCCTCGGGACCAGCCACCACCACCCGCCTCCGGCCGAGCGATGAGAGTGAGACACACGATCCCATCTCGGCAGCTCCGCGAGCACGCATCGATCAGTGTTTCTTCCGGTCCCGATTCTTGATCCTGGCTGTGAATTACATCTTCTTTCGTTTCTCTCGGTCGCACTAGCAGCGGCAGCCGTGTTAGCATAGCTTCTAGTACTCTGTTGTTGGTGTTTCTTGTCGTTTAAGATGATCGGAATGTAAGCAGCAGTTGCCGCTACCTCAGTGCCGATGAGTATTATTTGGCTGGTAGGCCCGCAGATTAGTTGGATAAGTATCGTACTCCTACGTACGTGCAATTTTTGTGTACAAAGAAAAGGGTTTCCGTAGCCCCGCAGATTATTCTACTCCGAGGCATACGTGGTAAATTCTCCTTCTCACAGACTGAGTGAGTGGCTGACAGTGATTCGATCGGCAGTCAGACAGTCCACTCAGGCTCAGAGGTTTTTTTTTGAAACACTCAGGCTCAGTTATGACTGACACGGTGCTAAATATATACTGAAGTGTACAGTGCAAGATTCGATTCTGAAGTATTTTTAGGTTAGCCTGCATTCCCTAACCCGTGCTACAGCTACCCCAGAACGCCACGGCCGGGAAAGAAGCTGGTAGTATTATTTTTACTGGCCATTAAGCCATAGATCATGGCTTAATGACGATCGAGCTCCCCCATGTACGCATGTGGCATGCAATCCGTCTTCCAGAAGGAGCCTCCCCCATGTACTGCATGCAGTGGAGATTTTGCGGACGCAGTGAAGGCCTGATGGCAACTGTTGTACCGTCGGCTTCAACCATGCACGGCCTGGGCTCCGGCGTCAGTGAGAGATGGACTTGGAGAAGTCGTGCGTGGCTCATTGTCCGACGTCAATGTCAGTCGGTACGCGTGAGCAAGTGTGTGCACGTGTTGCGTGGGTGCATGGGCGGGTGACGTGCGGTCGTGGGAGAGAAGTGGCGCATGTCTCGTGCTGTCAACGTAGCGTACGCGCCTCTCTGGTCGAAAACGAGAGGACCGGAGATGAGAGGAGAAGAGGAGGAGTAGCTTTTGCGAGGCTCACGTCCATGGGACGCTTCTCTTGGTGCTGCAAACGGACAAACCTGCAAGAATCTGGCCGCGATCGGAGAATCGCTGCGCCGTGACTGCCGCGCCGCTGCTTTTATGTAAGTACGTACGTGTTTTTCGAGCAGATACGCTGCTGGATCCTCGCCCGCCCACGTGTGCGCCGAGCGCAGGCGACTGCCGCGCGAGAGAGTTGTTTGACCGTCCAGGTTTCAGTTTTCGCCTTCCTTAATTTCTTCTTTTTAAAGTGGCACGGACGTAAGTACGATTTTATGATGAAAACTTGACTTGACAGTAGAACAACGTGAGCTTTCCGGTCAGAAAAGGCAGAGCAATTCGCTAATGCACCGGTAAGCACGAATTTTATTAGTTAAGCATCAACGGGCTCTCCATCTGACTCGTGGATTTGCGTCCCTTTCACTGCCAAGCATGCATGCATGCATCTTCCATGGCGTGTTGCCTGCACTGCCCCTACAGCTGCAGGAGCAACGACATGGAGATGCCCGACGGGCAATAGAGTGCAATTAACCAGCGGTGGCAAGCTAGCTAGCGGCGAAACTTGCGAGTTCCGATGCCTGGCTAGCACAGCCATAGCCGCCTAGCTACTACTGCATGCCAACGGAAACCGGTCCGGTCCGGCGGCGTCGAGTCCCGATATATGCGATGATGCCGCTGCGGTCACGGGCGCGGGTACCGGGCGCGCGCGCCCCCGGGGCCGGCGCCACTCGGTGCAGCGTCGACCCGGAAAGCGGCCATGTGGTGTGGTGTGCTGACATGACATGGCGGCCTACCTAGCCAGCCGGAGTACGTAGCAAAGTAATAATCCGGGACTAGCTTGCAAGCTGCAACTTGCGTGACCCGACGAAAGGGATCGATTTCCTCTCGTTGAATTGATTCCCTTTCTCTTTCGATGTGTCCATGATTGGATCGAGGCGGCGTTGACCTCTTGCACGAGCGATATCCGAGTGAAAGCACCGCTCAACCAGTTTAGATTCTGCGGGATTGAAATATCAGTCATTCGATTGAAATATCACGTTCATTCGATTTTTATAGGATTGAGCATGTTTGCTAGCATCAAGAAAAACAAAAAGGTTCTTTTTTTTCAAATGGGTCGAGTGGATATTATATTTTTTCCCAAAAGGTTCCACCTTTTTTTGAAAAAAAATCTATCTATTTATTCTCAATCATAGCAGTACAAAGAACACATGAAATAGCGAACCTTGGATGGATAGAGAGACAGTGATATCCCCGGCCCAGCAGGGTTCAAATCCTGGAGCTCGCATTATTTATGAATTTATTTAAAGATTTCCGTGATGCGCTTTCAGTGGGAGGAGACATTCCCGTCGGCGACGAGGCGTCTATGATGACTTCGTAAATCTGAATAATAAACATTTATCATGATATAAGGAAATATAAAATAACAACTTTATTATTGCCTTTAGGGCATATTTGCTTCAGTCTTCCACTTGCACAAGAGGCAATAATCTAGTTCACATCGCCATATGATTTAACACCAATAGTTCACATCTTTATGTGATTAATACCCATAGTTCACATCGTCATGTGACCAACACCTAAAGTGTTTACTAGAGTCAATAATCTAGTTCACATCGCTATGTGATTAACACCCAAAAAGTATTAAGGTGTGATCATGTTTTGCTTGTGAGAAAAGTTTAGTCAACGGGTCTGCCACATTCAGATCTGTATGTATTTTGTAAATTTCTATGTCTACAATACTCTGTATGGAGCTACTCTACCTAATTGCTCCCACTTTCAATATGTATCTAGATTGAGACTCAGAGTCATCTGAATCGGTGTTTAAAGCTTGCATCGACGTAACCCTTTATGACGAACTCTTTATCACCTCCATAACCGAGAAACATTTCCTTAGTCATCTTAGGTAACTAAAAGTAATTTTGGCCGTTGTCCAGTGATCTACTCCTGGATCACCATTGTACCCCCTTGCCAAACTCATGGCAAGACACACAACATGTCTGGTACACAGTATGGTATACTTTATAGAACCTATAACTGAGGCATAGAAAATGACTTTCATTCTCTCTATATATTCTGCCGTGGTCGGGTTTTTAGTCTTACTCAACTTCACACCTTGTAACACAGGCAAGGACCCTTTCTTTGGCTGATCCATTTTGAACTTCTTCAAAACTTTATCAAGGTATGTGCTTTGTGAAAGTCCAATTAAGCGCCTTGATCTATCCCTATAGATCTTGATGCCCAATATATAAGCAGCTTCACTGAGGTCTTTCATTGAAAAACTCTTATTCAATTGTCCTTTTATGCTATCCAGAAATATCATTTCCAATCAACAATATGCCATCCACATATAATATTAGAAATGCAACAGAGCTCCCACTCATTTTCTTGTAAATGCAGGCTTCTCCGAAAGTCTGTATAAAACCATATGCTTTGATCAGACTATCAAAGCGTATATTCCAACTCCAAGATGCATGCAGCAGTCCATAAATGGATCGCTGGAGCTTGCACACTTTGTTAGCACCTTTAGGATCAACAAAACCTTCTGGTTGCATCATATACAACCTTTCTTTGAGAAATCCATTAAGGAATGCAGTTTTGACATCCATTTGCCAGATTTCATAATCATAAAATGCGGGAATTGCTAACATGGTTCAGACAGACTTAAACATCGCTACGGGTGAGAAAGTCTCATCGTAGTCAACTCCTTGAACTTGTCGAAAACCTTTTGCAACAAGTCGAGCTTTGTAGACAGTAACATTACCATCAGCGCCGGTCTTCTTCTTGAAGATCCATTTATTCTCTATGACTTGCCGATCATCGGGCAAGTCAATCAAAGTCCATACTTGTTGGGGAACGTAGCATGCAATTTCAAAAAAATTCCTACGATCACGCAAGATCTATCTAGTAGATGCATGGCAACGAGGGTGAGAGTGTGTCCACGTACCCTCGTAGACCGAAAGCGAAAGCGTTAGGTTAACGCGGTTGATGTAGTCGAACGTCTTCGCGATCCAACCAATCAAGTACCGAACATACGGCACCTCCGAGTTCTGCACATGTTCAGCTCGATGACGTCCCTCGAATTCTTGATCCAGCAAAGTTTTGAGGGAGAGTTTCGTCAGCACGATGGCATGGTGACGGTGATGGTGAAGTGATCCGCGTAGGGCTTCGCCTAAGCACTACGTGAATATGACCGGAGGCGTAAACTATGGAGGGGGGCGCCACACATGGCTAACAATGTTTGTTGTGTGTTCTAGGCGCCCCCTCCCCATATATATATATAGGTGGGAGGGGGAGGGAGACAGCCATGGGGCGTCCCAGGTAGAAGGAATCCTACTTGGGGCCTCCTCCAATTTAGCCTCCCCCTTTCCTTTTCTCCGGAAGGGGAAAGGATAGAGGGGAGAGGGGAAAGGAAGGGGGAATCCTATTCTCTCTATTTCCTTTCATCCTCCCCTTTTTCTTTCTCCACTTAGGCCGGCTCATATGGAGGCGCACCAGCCCACTATGGGCTAGTCTGTCCCGCCCTTGGCCCAATAAGGCCAATATCTTTGCCGGGAGGGTGCCCGGAACCCTTTCCGGTGAACCGATACGTACCCGGTACCCCCGGAACACTTCCGGTATCCAAATACTATCGTCCTATATATGAATCTTTACCTCTCAACCATTTCGAGACTCCTCGTCATGTCCGTGATTTCATACGGGACACCGAACAACATTCGGTCACCAAATCACATAACTCATATAATACAAATCGTCATCGAACGTTAAGCGTGCGAACCCTACGGGTTCGAGAACTATGTAGACATGACCGAGACACCTCTCCGATCAATAACCAGTAGCGGAACCTAGATGCTCATATTGGTTCCCACATATTCTATGAAGATCTTTATCGGTCAAACTGTTATGACAACATACGTTATTCCATTTGTCATCGGTATGTTACTTTCCCGAGATTCGATCGTCAGTATCTCCATACCTAGTTCAATCTCGTTACAGGCAAGTCTCTTTACTCGTTTCGTAATGCATTGATACGTATCCAACGTATCTATAATTTTTGATTGCTCCATGCTATTATATTTTCTATTTTGGATGTTAATGGGCTTATTTTTACACTTTTATAGTATTTTTGGGACTAACCTATTAACCGGAGGCCCAGCCCAAATTGCTGTTTTTTTGCCTATTTCAGTGTTTCATAGAAAAGGAATATCAAACGGAGTGCAAACGGAATGAAACCTTCGGGAGCGTGATTTTTGGAACAAAAGTGATCCAGAGGACTTGGAGTGGACGTCAAGAAATGAACGAGGCGGCCACGAGGCTATTGGAAATATGCCCTAGAGGCAATAATAAAATGGTTATTATTATATTTCCTTGTTCATGATAATTGTCTATTGTTCATGCTATAATTGTGTTATCCAGAAATCGTAATACATGTGTGAATACATATACCACAACACGTCCCTAGTGAGCCTCTAGTTGACTAGCTCGTTGATCAAAAGATAGTCATGGTTCCCTGACTATGGACATTAGATGTCATTGATAACGGGATCACATCATTAGGAGAATTATGTGATGGACAAGACCCAATCCTAAGCATAGCTCAAAGATCGTGTAGTTCGTTTGCTAGAGCTTTTCCGAATGTCAAGTATCATTTCCTTAGACCATGAGATTGTGCAACTCCCGGATACCGTAGGAGTGCTTTGGGTGTGCCAAACGTCACAACGTAACTGGGTGACTATAAAGGTGCACTACGGGTATCTCCGAAAGTGTCTGTTGGGTTGGCACGAATCGAGACTGGGATTTGTCACTCCGTATGACGGAGAGGTATCTCTGGGCCCACTCGGTAATGCATCATCATAATGAGCTCAATGTGACCAAGTGGTTGATCACGGGATCATGCATTACGGTACGAGTAAAGTGACTTGCCGATAACGAGATTGAACGAGGTATTGGGATACCGACGATCGAGTCTCGGACGAGTAACGTACTGATTGACAAAGGGAATTGTATACGGGATTGATTGAATCCACAACATCATGGTTCATCCGATGAGATCATCGAGGAGCATGTGGGAGCCAACATGGGTATCCAAATCCCGCTGTTGGTTATTGACCGGAGAGTCGTCTCGGTCATGTCTGCGTGTCTCCCGAACCCATAGGGTCTACACACTTAACGTTCGGTGATGCTAGGGTTGTAGAGATATTAGTATGCGGTAACCCGAAAGTTGTTCGGAGTCCCGGATGAGATCCCGGACATCACGAGGAGTTCCGGAATGGTTCGGAGGTGAAGAATTATATATAGGAAGTCCAGTTTCGGCCATCGGGAAAGTTTCGGGGGTCACCGGTATTGAACTGGGACCACCGGAAGGGTCCCGGGGGTCCACCGGGTGGGGCCACCTATCCCGGAGGGCCCCATGGACTGAAGTGGGGAAGGGAACCAGCCCCTGGTGGGCTGGTGCGCCCCCCTTGGGCCTTCCCCTGTGCCTAGGGTTGGAAACCCTAAGGGTGGGGGCGCCCCACTTGGCTTGGGAGGCAAGCCACCCCCCTTGGCCGCCCCCCCTTGAGATCCAATCTCTAGGGCCGGCGCCCCCCTAGGGGCCCTATATATAGTGGGGGGAGGGAGGGCAGCCGTACCCTAGCCCCTGGCGCCTTCCTCTCCCTCCCGTGACACCTCTCCGTCTCGCTGAGCTTGGCGAAGCCCTACCGAGATCACCGTTGCTTCCACCACCGCGCCGTCGTGCTGCTGGATCTCCATCAACCTCTCCTTCCCCCTTGCTGGATCAAGAAGGAGGAGACGTATTCCCAACCGTACGTGTGTTGAACGCGGAGGTGCCGTCCGTTCGGCGCTAGGTCATCGGTGATTTGGATCACGACGAGTACGACTCCATCAACCCCATTCTCTTGAATGCTTCCGCGCGTGATCTACAAGGGTATGTAGATGCACTCCCCTTTCCCTTGTTGCTAGATAACTCCATAGATTAATCTTGGTGATGCGTAGAAAATTTTAAATTCTGCTACGTTCTCCCACAGTAGCATCATGAGCTAGGTCTATGCGTAGTTTCTATGCACGAGTAGAACACAAAGCAGTTGTGGGCGTGGATATTGTCAATTTACTTGTCATTAGTAGTCTTATCTTGATTCGGCGGCATCGTGGGATGAAGCGGCCCGGACCGACCTTACACGTACGCTTACGTGAGATTGGTTCCACCGAATGACATGCACTAGTTGCATAAGGTGGCTAGCGGATGTCTGTCTCTCCCACTTTAGTCGGATCGGATTCGATGAAAAGGGTCCTTATGAAGGGTAAATAGAAATTGGCATATCACGTTGTGGTTTTGGCGTAGGTAAGAAACGTTCTTGCTAGAAACCTTTAGCAGCCACGTAAAAACTTGCAACAACAATTAGAGGACGTCTAACTTGTTTTTGCAGCATGTGCCATGTGATGTGATATGGCCAAAAGGATGTGATGAATGATATATGTGATGTATGAGATTGATCATGTTCTTGTAATAGGAATCACGACTTGCATATCGATGAGTATGACAACTGGCAGGAGCCATAGGAGTTGTCTTAATTTATTTATGACCTACGTGTCAACATAAACGTCATGTAGTTACTTTACTTTATTGCTAAACCATTAGCTATAGTAGTAGAAGTAATAGATGACGAGACAACTTCATGAAGACACGATGATGGAGATCATGATGATGGAGACCATGGTGTCATGCCGGTGACGATGATCATGGTGTCCCGAAGATGGAGATCAAAAGGATCAAATGATATTGGCCATATCATGTCACTATTTGATTGCATGTGATGTTTATCATGTTTTACATCTTATTTGCTTAGAACGACGGTAGCTTAAATAAGATGATCCCTCGTAATAATTTCAAGAAAGTGTTCCCCCTAACTGTGCACCGTTGTGAAGGTTCGTTGTTTCGAAGCACCACGTGATGATCGGGTGTGATAGATTCTAACGTTCGAATACAACGGGTGTAAGCCATATTTACACACGCAATACACTTAGGTTGACTTGACGATCCTAGCATGTACAGACATGGCCTCGAAACACGGAAGACCGAAAGGTAGAGCATGAGTTGTATAGAAGATACGATCAACATGAAGATGTTCACCGATGTTGACTAGTCCGTCTCACGAGATGATCGGACACGGCCTAGTTGACTCGGATCATGTTTCACTTAGATGACTAGAGGGATGTCTATCTGAGTGGGAGTTCATTGAATAATTTGATTAGATGAACTTAATTATCATGAACTTAGTCTAAAATCTTTACAATGTGTCTTGTAGATCAAATGGCCCACGCTAATGTTGCCCTCAACTTCAACGCGTTCCTAGAGAAAACCAAGCTGAAAGATGATGGCAGCAACTATACGGACTGGGTCCGGAACCTGAGGATCATCCTCATAGCTGCCAAGAAAGATTATGTCCTAGAAGCACCGCTAGGTGACGCACCCATCCCAGAGAACCAAGACGTTATGAACGCTTGGCAGTCATGTGCTGATGATTACTCCCTCGTTCAGTGCGGCATGCTTTACAGCTTAGAACCGGGGCTCCAAAAGCGATTTGAGCAACACGGAGCATATGAGATGTTCGAAGAGCTAAAAATGGTTTTCCAAGCTCATGCCCAGGTCGAGGGATATGAAGTCTCCGACAAGTTCTTCAGTTGTAAGATGGAGGAAAATAGTTCTGTCAGTGAACACATACTCAAAATGTCTGGGTTGCATAACCGCTTGACTCAGCTGGGAGTTAATCTCCCAGATGACGCGGTCATTGACAGAATCCTTCAGTCGCTTCCACCGAGCTACACGAGCTTTGTGATGAACTTCAATATGCAGGGGATGGAAAAGACCATTCCTGAAGTATATTCAATGCTGAAATCAGCGGAGGTGGAGATCAAAAAGGAACATCAAGTGTTGATGGTGAATAAAACCACTAAGTTTAAGAAAGGCAAGGGTAAGAAGAACTTCAAGAAGGACAGCAAGGGGGTTGCTGCGCCCAGTAAGCAAGCTGCCGGGAAGAAGCCAAAGAATGGACCCAAGCCCGAGACTGAGTGTTTTAATTGCAAGGGAAGTGGTCACTGGAAGCGAAACTGCCCCAAATACTTAGCAGACAAGAAGGCCGGCAACACTAAAGGTATATGTGATATACATGTAATTGATGTGTACCTTACCAGTACTCGTAGTAGCTCCTGGGTATTTGATACCGGTGAGGTTGCTCACATTTGTAACTCAAAGCAGGAGCTGCGGAATAAGCAGAGACTGGCGAAGGACGAGGTGACGATGCGCGTCGGGAATGGTTCCAAGGTCGATGTGATCGCCGTCGGTACGCTACCTCTACATTTACCTATGGGATTAGTTTTAAACCTCAATAATTGTTATTTAGTGCCAGCTTTGAGCATGAACATTGTATCAGGATCTCGTTTAATTCGAGATGGCTACTCATTTAAATCCGAGAATAATGGTTGTTCTATTTATATGAGAGATATGTTTTATGGTCATGCCCCGCTGGTGAATGGTTTATTCTTAATGAATCTCAAGCGTAATGTTACACATATTCATAGTGTGAATACCAAAAGATGTAAGGTTGATAATGATAGTCCCACATACTTGTGGCACTGCCGCCTTGGTCACATAGGTGTCAAACGCATGAAGAAGCTCCATGCATATGGACTTTTAGAGTCTCTTGATTATGAATCATTTGACACGTGCGAACCATGCCTCCTGGGTAAAATGACAAAGACTCCATTCTCAGGAACAATGGAGCGAGCAACCAACTTATTGGAAATCATACATACTGATGTGTGTGGTCCAATGAGTGTTGAGGCTCGCGGTGGCTATCATTATGTTCTCACCCTCACTGATGACTTGAGTAGATATGGGTATGTCTACTTAATGAAACACAAGTCTGAGACCTTTGAAAAGTTCAAGGAATTTCAGAGTGAGGTTGAGAATCAACGTGACAGGAAAATCAAGTTCTTGCGATCAGATCGTGGGGGAGAATACTTGAGTCACGAATTTGGCACGCACTTAAGCAAATGTGGAATAGTTTCACAACTCACGCCGCCTGGAACACCTCAGCGTAATGGTGTGTTCGAATGTCGTAATCGCACTTTATTGGATATGGTGCGATCTATAATGTCTCTTACCGATCTACCACTGTCATTTTGGGGCTATGCTTTAGAGACTGCCGCATTCACTTTAAATAGGGCTCCGTCGAAATCCGTTGAGACGACACCGTATGAATTATGGTTTGGGAAGAAACCTAAGCTGTCGTTTCTAAAAGTTTGGGGATGCGATGCTTATGTCAAGGAACTTCAACCTGAAAAGCTTGAACCCAAGTCCGAAAAATGCGTCTTCATGGGATACCCTAAAGAAACTATTGGGTATACCTTCTACCTCAGATCCGAAGGCAAGATCTTTGTTGCCAAGAATGGATCCTTTCTAGAGAAAGAGTTTCTCTCGAAAGAAGTAAGTGGGAGGAAAGTAGAACTTGATGAAGTATTGCCTCTTGAACCGGAGAGTGGCGTAGCTCAAGAAAATGTTCCTGAGGTGACCGACTAGAGAGGAAGTTAATGATGATGATCATGAAACTTCAGATCAAGTTTACTGAACTTCGTAGGTCCACAAGGACACGTTCCGCACCAGAGTGGTACGGCAACCCTGTCCTGGAAATCATGTTGTTAGACAATGGTGAACCTTCGAACTATGAAGAAGCGATGGCGGGCCCAGATTCCGACAAATGGCTGGAAGCCATGAAATCCGAGATAGGATCCATGTATGAAAACGAAGTATGGACTTTGACTGACTTGCCCGATGATCGGCGAGCCATAGAAAATAAATGGATCTTTAAGAAGAAGACAGACGCGGATGGTAATGTAACCATCTATAAAGCTCGGCTTGTCGCTAAGGGTTATCGAAAAGTTCAAGGGGTTGACTACGATGAGACTTTCTCACCCGTAGCGAAGCTGAAGTCCGTCCGAATCATGTTAGCAATTGCCGCATTCTATGATTATGAGATATGGCAAATGGACGTCAAAACGACATTCCTTAATGGTTTCCTTAAGGAAGAATTGTATATGATGCAGCCGGAAGGTTTTGTCGATCCTAAGAATGCTGACAAGGTGTGCAAGCTCCAACACTCGATCTATGGGCTGGTGCAAGCATCTTGGAGTTGGAACATTCATTTTGATGAGATGATCAAAGCGTTTGGGTTTACGCAGACTTATGGAGAAGCCTGCATTTACAAGAAAGTGAGTGGGAGCTCTGTAGCATTTCTCATATTGTATGTGGATGACATACTATTGATGGGAAATGATATAGAATTCTTGGAAAGCATAAAGGCCTACTTGAACAAGTGTTTTTCAATGAAGGATCTTGGAGAAGCTGCTTACATATTAGGCATCAAGATCTATAGAGATAGATCGAGACGCCTCATTGGTCTTTCATAGAGTACGTACCTTGACAAGATATTGAAAAAGTTCAATATGGATCAGTCAAAGAAGGGGTTCTTGCCTGTGTTGCAAGGTACAAGATTGAGCACGGCTCAATGCCCGACCACGGTAGAAGATAGAGAAAAGATGAGTGTCGTCCCCTATGCCTCGGCCACAGGGTCTATCATGTATGCTATGCTGTGTACCAGATCTGATGTAAACCTTGCCGTAAGTTTGGTAGGAAGGTACCAAAGTAATCCCGGCATGGAACACTGGACAACGGTCAAGAATATCCTGAAGTACCTGAAGAGGACTAAGGATATGTTTCTCATTTATGGAGGTGTCGAAGAGCTCGTCGTAAAGGGTTACGTCGATGCTAGCTTTGACACAGATCTGGATGACTCTAAGTCACAAACCGGATACGTGTATATTTTGAATGGTGGGGCAATAAGCTGGTGCAGTTGCAAGCAAAGCGTTGTGGCGGGATCTACATGTGAAGCGGAGTACATGATAGCCTCGGAGGCAGCACAAGAAGCAATCTGGGTGAAGGAGTTCATTACCGACCTAGGAGTCATTCCCAATGCGTCGGGCCCGATAACTCTCTTCTATGACAACACTGGATCTATTGCCCTTGCCAAGGAGCCCAGGTTTCACAGGAAGGCCAGGCATATCAAGCGTCGCTTCAACTCCATTCGTGAAAGTGTTCAAAATGGAGACATAGATATTTGTAAAGTACATACGGACCTGAATGTAGCAGATCCGTTGACTAAACCTCTCCCTAGAGCAAAACATGATCAACACCAGAACTCTATGGGTGTTCGATTCATCACAATGTAACTAGATTATTGACTCTAGTGCAAGTGGGAGACTGCTGGAAATATGCCCTAGAGGCAATAATAAAATGGTTGTTATTATATTTCCTTGTTCATGATAATTGTCTATTGTTCATGCTATAATTGTGTTATCCGAAAATCGTAATACATGTGTGAATACATAGACCACAACACGTCCCTAGTGAGCCTCTAGTTGACTGGCTCGTTGATCAAAAGATAGTCATGGTTTCCAGACTATGGACATTAGTGTTGGGGAACGTAGTAATTTCAAAATTGTCCTACGCACACGCAAGATCATGGTGATGCATAGCAACGAGAGGGGAGAGTGCGATCTACGTACCCTTGTAGACTGACAGCGGAAGCGTTAGCACAACGCGGTTGATGTAGTCGTACGTCTTCACGGCCCGACCGATCAAGCACCGAAACTACGACACCTCCGAGTTTTAGCACATGTTCAGCTCGATGACGATCCCCGGACTCCGATCCAGCAAAGTGTCAGGGAAGAGTTCCGTTAGCACAACGGCGTGGTGACGATCTTGATGTACTACCGTCGCAGGGCTTCGCCTAAGCACCGCTACAATATTATCAAGGATTATGGTGGAAGGGGGTACCGCACACGGTTAAGAATATGATCACGTGGATCAACTTGTGTGTCTATGGGGTGCCCCCTGCCCCCGTATATAAAGGAGTGGAGGAGGGGAGGGCCGGCCCTCTCTATGGCGCGCCCTAGGGGAGTCCTACTCCCACCGGGAGTAGGATTCCCCCTTTCCTAGTCCAACTAGGAGTCCTTCCATGTAGTAGGAGTAGGAGACAAGGAAAGGGAAGAGGGAAGAGAAGGAAGGAGGGGGCGCAGCCCCTCCCCCTAGTCCAATTCGGACTAGGCCTTGGGGGGCGCGCGGCCTGCCTCTCCCTCTCCCCTAAAGCCCAATAAGGCCCATATACTTCTTCTCCCGTATTCCCGTAACTCCCCGGTACTCCGAAAAATACCCGAACCACTCGGAACCTTTCCGATGTCCGAATATAGTCGTCCAATATATCGATCTTTACGTCTAGACCATTTCGAGACTCCTCGTCATGTCCCCGATCTCATTCGGGACTCCGAACTCCTTCGGTACATCAAAACTCATAAACTCATAATATAACTGTCATCGAAACCTTAAGCATGCGGACCCTACGGGTTCGAGAACAATGTAGACATGACCGAGACATGTCTCCGGTAAATAACCAATAGCGGAACCTGGATGCTCATATTGGCTCCTACATATTCTATGAAGATCTTTATCGGTCAGACCGCATAACAACATACGTTGTTCCCTTTGTCATCGGTATGTTACTTGCCCGAGATTCGATCGTCGGTATCTCAATACCTAGTTCAATCTCGTTACCGGCAAGTCTCTTTACTCGTTTCGTAATACATCATCTCGCAAATAACTCATTAGTTGCTATGCTTGCAAGGCTTAGGTGATGTGCATTACCGAGAGGGCCCAGAGATACCTCTCCGACAATCGGAGTGACAAATCCTAATCTCGAAATACGCCAACCCAACATGTACCTTTGGAGACACCTGTAGAGCTCCTTTATAATCACCCAGTTACGTTGTGACGTTTGGTAGCACACAAAGTGTTCCTCCGGTAAACGGGAGTTGCATAATCTCATAGTCATAGGAACATGTATAAGTCATGAAGAAAGCAATAGCAACATACTAAATGATCGAGTGCTAAGCTAACGGAATGGGTCAAGTCAATTACATCATTCTCCTAATGATGTGATCCCGTTAATCAAATAACAACTCTTTGTCTATGGTTAGGAAACATAACCATCTTTGATTAACGAGCTAGTCAAGTAGAGGCATACTAGTGACACTCTGTTTGTCTATGTATTCACACATGTATTATGTTTCCGGTTAATACAATTCTAGCATGAATAATAAACATTTATCATGAAATAAGGAAATAAATAATAACTTTATTATTGCCTCTAGGGCATATTTCCTTCAGTCTCCCACTTGCACTAGAGTCAATAATCTAGTTCACATTGCCATGTGATTTAACACCAATAGTTCACATCATTATGTGACCAACACTCAAAGGGTTTACTAGAGTCAATAATCTAGTTCACATCGCTATGTGATTAACACCCAAAGAGTACTAAGGTGTGATCATGTTTTGCCTGTGAGAGAAGTTTAGTCAACGGGTCTGCCATATTCAGATCCGTATGTATTTTGCAAATTTCTATGTCAACAATGCTCTACACGGAGCTACTCTAGCTAATTGCTCCCACTTTCAATATGCATCCAGATTGAGACTAAGAGTCATCCGGATCAATGCCAAAACTTGTATCGATGTAACCCTTTTACGACAAACCTTTTGTCACCTCCATAATCGAGAAACATATCCTTATTCCACTAAGGATAATTTTGACCGCTGTCCAGTGATCTACTCCTAGATCACTATTGTACTCCCTTGCTTAACACAATGTAGGGTATACAATAGATCTGGTACACAGCATGGCATACTTTATAGAACCTATGGCTGAGGCATAGGGAATGACTTTCATTCTCTTTCTATCTTCTGCCGTGGTCAGGCTTTGAGTCTTACTCAATTTCACACCTTGTAACACAGCCAAGAACTCTTTTCTTTAACTGTTCCATTTTGAACTACTTCAAAATATTGTCAAGGTATGTACTCATTGAAAAAACTTATCAAGCATCTTGATCTATCTCTATAGATCTTGATGCTTAATATGTAAGAGGCTTCGTCGAGGTCTTTCTTTGAAAAACTTCTTTCAAACACTCCTTTATGCTTTGCAGAATAATTCTACATTATTTCCGATCAATAATATGTCATTCACATATACTTGTCAGAAATGCTGTAGTGCTCCCACTCACTTTCTTGTAAATACAGGCTTCACCGCAAGTCTATATAAAACTATATGCTTTGATCAACTTATCAAAGCGTATATTCCAACTCCGAGATGCTTGCACCAGTCCATAGATGGATCGCTGGAGCTTGCATATTTTGTTAGCACCTTTAGGTTTGACAAAACCTTCTGGTTGCATCATATACAACTCTTCTTTAAATCCATTAAGGAATGTAGTTTTGTTTATCCATTTGCCAGATTTCATAAAAATGTGGCAATTGCTAACATGATTTGGACAGACTTAAGCATCGCTACGAGTGAGAAAATTTCATCATAGTCAACACCTTGAACTTTGTCAAAAACCTTTTTCGACAAGTCTAGCTTTGTAGATAGTAACACTACTATCAGCGTCTGTCTTCCTCTTGAAGATCCATTTATTTTCTATGGCTTGCCGATCATCGGGCAAATCCATCAAAGTCCATACTTTGTTCTCATACATGGATCATATCTCAGATTTCATGGCCTCAAACCATTTCGCGGAATCTGGGCTCATCATTGCTTCCTCATAGTTCTTAAGTTCGTCATGGTCTAGTAACATGACTTCCAGAACAGGATTACCGTACCACTCTGGTGCGGATCTCACTCTAGTTTACCTACGAGATTCGGTCGTAACTTGATCTGAAGTTACATGATCATCATCATTAGCTTCCTCATTAATTGGTGTAGTAGTCACAAGAACAGATTTCTGTGATGAACTTCTTTCCAATAAGGAAGAAGGTACAATTACCTTATCAAGTTTTCTACTTTCCTCCCACTCACTTATTTTGAGAGAAACTCCTTCTCTAGAAAGGATCCATTCTTAGCAACGAATGTCTTGCCTTCGGATCTGTGATAGAAGGTGTACCCAACAGTCTCCTTTGGGTATCCTATGAAGACACATTTCTCCGATTTGGGTTTGAGCTTATCAGGATGAAACTTTTTCACATAAGCATCACAACCCAAAACTTTAAGAAACAACAACTTTGGTTTCTTGCCAAACTATAATTCAGATTGTGTCGTCCCAACGGATTTAGATGGTGCCCTTTTTAACGTGAATGCAGCTGTCTCTAATGCATAACCCCAAGACGATAGTGGTAGATCGGTAAGAGACATCATAGATTGCACTATATCCAATAAAGTACGGTTATGACGATCGGACACACCATTATGCTGTGGTATTCTAGGTGGCATGAGTTTGTGAAACTATTCCACAATGTTTTTAATTGAAGACCAAACTCGTGACTCAAATATTTGTCTCCGCGATCAGATCGTAGAAACCTTATTTTCTTGTCACGATGATTTTCCACTTCACCCTGAAATTATTTGAACTTTTCAAATGTTTCAGACTTATGTTTCATCAAGTAGATATACTCATATCTGCTCAAATCATCTGTGAAAGTCAGAAAATAACGATACCCGCCGCGAGCCTCAACACTCATTGGACTGCATACATCAGTATGCATTATTTCCAATCAAGTTTGTTGCTCGCTCCATTGTTCTGGAGAACGGAGTCTTAGTCATCTTGCCCATGAGGCATGATTCGCAAGTACCAAGTGATTCATAATCAAGTGGTTCCAAAAGTCCATCAGTATGGATTTTCTTCATGCGCTTTACACCGATATGACCTAAACGGCAGTGCCACAAATAAGTTGCACTATCATTATTAACTTTGCATCTTTTGGCTTCAATATTATGAATATGTGTAACACTACGATCGAGATCCAACGAACTATTTTCATTGGGTGTATGACCATCGAAGGTTTTATTCATGTAAACAGAACAACAATTATTCTCTGACTTTAATGAATAACCGTATTGCAATAAACATGATCAAATCATATTCATGCTCAACGCAAACACCAAATAACACTTATTTAGTTTCAACACTAATCCCGAAAGTATAGGGAGTTTGCGATGATGATCATATCAACCTTGGAACTACTTCCAACACACATCGTCACCTCACCCTTTACTAGTCTCTGTTTATTCTGCAACTCCTGTTTCGAGTTACTAATCTTAGTAACTGAACTAGTATCAAATACTGAGGGGTTGCTATAAACACTAGTAAAGTACACATCAATAACATGTATATCAAATATACTTATGTTCACTTTGCCATCCTTCTTATCCGCCAATCACTTGGGGTAGTTCCGCTTCCAGTGACCAGTTCCTTTGCAGTAGAAGCACTTAGTCTCAGGCTTAGGATCAGACTTGGGCGTCTTCACTTGAGTAGCAACTTGCTTGCCGTTCTTCTTTAAGTTCCCCTTCTTCCCTTTGCCCTTTTTCTTGAAACTAGTGGTCTTGTCAACCATCAACACTTGATGCTCTTTCTTGATTTCTACCTTCATTGATTTCATCATCATGAAAAGCTCGGGAGTTGTTTTCGTCATCCCTTGCATAATATAGTTCATCATGAAGTTCTACTAACTTGGTGATGGTGACTAGAGAATTCTGTCAATCACTATTTTATCTGGAAGATTAACTCCCACTTGATTCAAGCGATTGTAGTACCCAGACAATCTGAGCACATGCTCACTAGTTGAGCGATTCTCCTCCATCTTTTAGCTATAGAACTTGTTGGAGACTTCATATCTCTCAACTCGGGTATTTTCTTGAAATATTAACTTCAACTCCTGGAACATCTCATATGGTCCATGACGTTCAAAAACGTCTTTGAAGTCCCGATTCTAAGCCGTTAAGCATGGTGCACTAAACTATCAAGTAGTCATCATATTGAGCTAGCCAAACGTTCATAACATCTGCATCTGCTCCTGCAATAGGTCTGTCACCTAGCGGTGCATCAAGGACATAATTCTTCTGTGCAGCAATGAGGATAAACCTCAGATCACGGATCCAATCCGCATCATTGCTACTAACATCTTTCAACACAATTTTCTCTAGGAACATATCAAAATAAACACAGGGAAGCAACAACGCGAGCTATTGATCTACAACATAATTTGCAAAATACTACCAGGACTAAGTTCATGATAAATTTAAGTTCAATTAATCATATTACTTCAGAACTCCCACTTAGATAGACATCCCTCTAATCCTCTAAGTGATTACGTGATCCAAATCAACTAAACCATGTCCGATCATCACGTGAGATGGAGTAGTTTCATTGGTGAACATCACTATGTTGATCATATCTACTATATGATTCACGCTCGACCTTTCGGTCTCCGTGTTCCGAGGCCATATCTGTATATGCTTGGCTTGTCAAGTATAACCTGAGTATTCCGCGTGTGCAACTGTTTTGCACCCGTTGTATTTGAACGTAGAGCCTATCACACCCGATCATCACGTGGTGTCTCAGCACGAAGAACTTTCGCAACGGTGCATACTCAGGGAGAACACTTCTTGATAATTAGTGAGAGATCATCTTAAAATGCTACCGTCAATCAAAGTAAGATAAGATGCATAAAAGATAAGCATCACATGCAATCAATATAAGTGATATGATATGGCCATCATCATCTTGTGCTTGTGATCTCCATCTTCGAAGCACCGTCGTGATCACCATCGTCACCAGCGCGACACCTTGATCACCATCGTAGCATCGTTGTCGTCTCGCCAATCTTATGCTTCCACGACTATCGCTACCGCTTGGTGATAAAGTAAAGCATTACAGCGCAATTGCATTGCATACAATAAAGCGACAACCATATGGCTCCTGCCAGTTGCCGATAACTTGGTTACAAAACATGATCATCTCATACAATAAAATTTAGCATCATGTCTTCACCATATCACATCACAACATGCCCTGCAAAAACAAGTTAGACGTCCTCTACTTTGTTGTTGCAAGTTTTACGTGGCTGCTACGGGCTTAAGCAAGAACCAATCTTACCTACACATCAAAACCACAACGATAGTTTGTCAAGTTGGTGCTGTTTTAACCTTCGCAAGGACCGGGCGTAGCCACACTCGGTTCAACTAAAGTTGGAGAAACTGTCACCCGCTAGCCACCTTTGTGCAAAGCACGTCGGGAGAACCGGTCTCGCGTAAGCGTACGCGTAATGTCGGTTCGGGCCGCTTCATCCAACAATACCGCCGAACCAAAGTATGACATGCTGGTAAGCAGTATGACTTATATCGCCCACAACTCACTTGTGTTCTACTCGTGCATATAACATCAACACATAAAACCTAGGCTCGGATGCCACTGTTGGGGAACGTAGTAATTTCAAAATTGTCCTACGCACACGCAAGATCATGGTGATGCATAGCAACAGAGGGGAGAGTGGGATCTACGTACCCTTGTAGACCGACAGCGGAAGCATTAGCACAACGCGGTTGATGTAGTCGTACGTCTTCACGGCCCGACCGATCAAGCACCGAAACTACGGCACCTCCGAGTTTTAGCACACGTTCAGCTCAATGACGATCCCGAGACTCCGATCCAGCAAAGTGTCGGGGAAGAGTTCCGTTAGCACGACGGCGTGGTGACGATCTTGATGTACTACCGTCGCAGGGCTTCGCCTAAGCACCGCTACAATATTATCGAGGATTATGGTGGAAGGGGGCACCGCACACGGCTAAGAATATGATCACGTGGATCAACTTGTGTGTCTATGGGGTGCCCCCTGCCCCCGTATATAAAGGAGTGGAGGAGGGGAGGGCCGGCCCTCTCTATGGCGCACCCTAGGGGAGTCCTACTCCCACCGGGAGTAGGATTCCCCCTTTCCTAGTCCAACTAGGAGTCTTTCCATGTAGTAGGAGTAGGAGACAAGGAAGGGGAAGAGGGAAGAGAAGGAAGGAGGGGGCGCAGCCCCTCCCCCTAGTCCAATTCGGACTAGGCCTTGGGGGGCGCGCGGCCTGCCTCTCCCTCTCCCCTAAAGCCCAATAAGGCCCATATACTTCTTCTCCCGTATTCCCGTAACTCCCCGGTACTCCGAAAAATACCCGAACCACTCGAAACCTTTCCGATGTCCGAATATAGTCGTCCAATATATCGATCTTTACGTCTTGACCATTTCGAGACTCCTCGTCATGTCCCCGATCTCATCCGGGACTCCGAACTCCTTCGGTACATCAAAACTCATAAACTCATAATATAACTATCATCGAAACCTTAAGCGTGCGGACCCTACGGGTTCGAGAACAATGTAGACATGACCGAGACACGTCTCCGGTCAATAACCAATAATGGAACCTGGATGCTCATATTGGCTCCTACATATTCTACGAAGATCTTTATCGGTCAGACCGCATAACAACATATGTTGTTTCCTTTGTCACCGGTATGTTACTTGCCCGAGATTCGATGGTCGGTATCTCAATACCTAGTTCAATCTCGTTACCGGCAAGTCTCTTTACTCGTTTCGTAATACATCATCTCGCAACTAACTCATTAGTTGCAATGCTTGCAAGGCTTAGGTGATGTGCATTACTGAGAGGGCCTAGAGATACCTCTCCGACAATCGGAGTGACAAATCCTAATCTCGAAATACGCCAACCCAACATGTACCTTTGGAGACACCTGTAGAGCTCCTTTATAATCACCCAGTTACATTGTGACGTTTGGTAGCACACAAAGTGTTCCTCCTGTAAACGGGAGTTGCATAATCTCATAGTCATAGGAACATGTATAAGTCATGAAGAAAGCAATAGCAACATACTAAATGATCGAGTGCTAAGCTAACGGAATGGGTCAAGTCAATTACATCATTCTCCTAATGATGTGATCCCGTTAATCAAATAACAACTCTTTGTCTATGGTTAGGAAACATAACCATCTTTGATTAACGAGCTAGTCAAGTAGAGGCATACTAGTGACACTCTGTTTGTCTATGTATTCACACATGTATTATGTTTCCGGTTAATACAATTCTAGCATGAATAATAAACATTTATCATGAAATAAGGAAATAAATAATAACTTTATTATTGCCTCTAGGGCATATTTCCTTCAATTAGATGTCATTGATAACGGCATCACATCATTAGGAGAATGATGTGATGGACAAGACCCAATCCTAAGCATAGCTCAAAGATCGTGTAGTTCGTTTGCTAGAGCTTTTCTGAATGTCAAGTATCATTTCCTTAGACCATGAGATTGTGCAACTCCCGGATACCGTAGGAGTGCTTTGGGTGTGCCAAACGTCACAACGTAACTGGGTGACTATAAAGGTGCACTACGGGTATCTCCGAAAGTGTCTGTTGGGTTGGCACGAATCGAGACTGGGATTTGTCACTCCGTATGACGGAGAGGTATCTCTAGGCCCACTCGGTAATGCATCATCATAATGAGCTCAATGTGACCAAGTGGTTGATCACGGGATCATGCATTACGGTACGAGTAAAGTGACTTGCCGGTAACGAGATTGAACGAGGTATTGGGATACCGACGATCGAGTCTCGGACGTGTAACGTACCGATTGACAAAGGGAATTGTATACGTGATTGATTGAATCCACGACATCATGGTTCACCCGATGAGATTATCGAGGAGCATGTGGGAGCCAACATGGGTATCTAGATCCCGCTGTTGGTTATTGACCGGAGAGTCGTCTCGGTCATGTCTGCGTGTCTCCCGAACCCGTAGGGTCTACACACTTAAGGTTCGGTGATGCTAGGGTTGTAGAGATATTAGTATGCGGTATCTCGAAAGTTTTTTGGAGTCCCAGATGAGATCCCGGACGTCACGAGGAGTTCCGGAATGGTCCGAAGGTGAAGAATTATATATAGGAAGTCCAGTTTCGGCCATCGGGAAAGTTTCGAGGGTCACCGGTATTGTACCGGGACCACCGGAAGGGTCCCGGGGGTCCACCGGGTGGGGCCACCTATCCCAAAGGGCCCCATGGACTGAATTGGGGAAGGGAACTAGCCCCTGGTGGGCTGGTGCACCCCCCTTGGGCCTCCCCCTACGCTTAGGGTTGGAAACCCTAGGGGTGGGGGCGCCCCACTTGGCTTGGGGGGCAAGCCACCCTCCTTGGCCGTCGCCCCCCCTTGAGATCCAATCTCTAGGGCCAGCACCCCCCTAGGGGCCCTATATATAGTGGGGGGGGGGGAGGGAGGGCAGCCGTACCCTAGCCCCTGGCGCCTCCCTCTCCCTCCCGTGACACCTCTCCGTCTCGCTGAGCTTGGCGAAGCCCTGCCGAGATCACCGTTGCTTCCACCACCACGCCGTCGTGCCGCTGGATCTCCATCAACCTCTCCTTCCCCCTTGCTGGATCAAGAAGGAGGAGACGTCTTCCCAACCGTACGTGTGTTGAACACGGAGGTGCCGTCCGTTCGGCGCTAGGTCATCGGTGATTTGGATCACGACGAGTACGACTCCATCAACCCCGTTCTCTTGAATGCTTCCGCGCGCGATCTACAAGGGTATGTAGATGCACTCCCCTTTCCCTCGTTGCTAGATAACTCCATAGATTGATCTTGGTGATGTGTAGAAAATTTTAAATTCTGCTACGTTCTCCAACAGAGGCAGGGGGCGCCCCTACCCCCCTGGGCGTGCCCTCCCCCCTCATGGGCCCCTCGTGGCTCAACCGACCTACTTCTTCCTTCTATATATGTTCACATTCCCCGCAAACATCCAGGAGCACCAAAAAACCCTATTTCCACCGCCGCAACCTTCTGTACCCAAGAGATCCCATCTTGGGGCCTTTTCCGGAGCTCTGCCAGAGAGGGCATTGATCACGAAGGGCCTCTACATCAACTCCATGGCCCCTTCGATGATGTGTAAGTAGCTTACTTCAGACCTTCGGTTCCATAGCTAGTAGCTAGATGGCTTCTTCTCTCTCTTTGGATCTCAATACAAAGTTCTCCTCGATTCTCTTGGAGATCTATTCTTTGTAATCTTCTTTTGCGGTGTGTTTGTCGAGATCCGATAAATTGTGGGTTTATGATCAAGTCTATCTATGAACAATATTTGAATCTTCTATGAATTCTTTTATGTATGATTGGTTTATCTTTGCAAGTCTCTTCGAATTATCAGTTTGGTTTGGCCTACTAGATTGATCTTTCTTGCAATGGGAGAAGTGCTTAGCTTTGGGTTCAATCTTGCGGTGCTCGATCCCAGTGACAGAAAGGGAAACGACATGTATTGTATTGTTGCCATCGAGGATAAAAAGATGGGGTTTATATCATATTGCATGAGTTTATCCCTCTACATCATGTCATCTTGCTTAAGGCGTTACTCTGTTCTTATGAACTTAATACTCTAGATGCATGCTGGATAGTAGTCGATGTGTGGAGTAATAGTAGTAGATGCAGACAGGAGTCGGTCTACTTGTCACTCACGTGATTCCTATATACATGATCATGCCTAGATATTCTCATAATTACTCGCTTTTCTATCAATTGCTCGACAATAATTTGTTCACCCACCGTAATACTTATGCTATCTTGAGAGAAGCCACTAGTGAAACCTATGGCCCCTGAGTCTATTCTCCATCATATAAGTTTCCATATATTTTATTTTGCAATCTTTACTTTCAATCTATATCATAAAAATACCAAAAATATTTATCTTATTATTATTATCATCTCTATCAGATCTCACTCTTGCAAGTGGCCGTGAAGGGATTGACAACCCCTTTATCGTGTTGGTTGCGAGGTTCTTATTTGTTTCTGTAGGTACGAGGTGACTCGCGCATGGTCTCCTACTGGGTTGATACCTTGGTTCTCAAAAACTGGGGGAAATACTTACGCTGCTTTACTGCATCACCCTTTCCTCTTCAAGGGAAAACCAACGCAGTGCTCAGGAGGTAGCATGCATCATCCCGCAACTAACTCATTAGTCACATTGCTTAGAAGGCTTATTATGATGTGCATTACCGAGAGGGCCCAGAGATACCTCTCCGATACTCGGAGTGACAAATCCTAATATCGATCTATGCCAACCCAACAAACACCTTCAGAGATACCTGTAAAGCATCTTTATAATCACCCAGTTACGTTGTGACATTTGATAGCACACAAGGTATTCCTCCGGTATTCGGGAGTTGCATAATCTCATAGTCAAAGGAATATGTATAAGGCATGAAGAAAGCAATAGCAATAAAACTTAACGATCATTATGCTAAGCTAACGGACGGGTCTTGTCCATCACACAATTCTCCTAATGATGTGATCCCGTTAATCAAATGATAACACATGTCTATGGTTAGGAAACTTAGGCATCTTTGATCAACGAGCTAGTCTAGTAGAATAATCAGCCACGGCTGCCATCATGTGCCCAACTCAAACAATTTTTTTTCATCTCTACCATATTACAAGTAATATGTGCACATAAACATGTATGACCAATCTATTCAAGCCAAACATTATTCTTTAATCGAATGGCTTCCTAATAAAGTTAGAAAAAAGAATTGGTTATGATTTTCACGTGTAAGGTGGAGGATTGTTTCTCTACTTTTTTTGTCATCGTTTTTTTGGTACATCCATTTTATTCCATTCCATCCATTCGTTACCGGTCTCATGTAGTTTTTGCTTCATTTGGTATGTTCGTTGCCGGTCCCTCAAAAAAAAGCGAGCGTAGAGGGATTCGAACCATGGTTGCGAGGACTCGCGAACCAACTCATCCAACCAAGGATCCTGCAGAAAGAGAGGGAGCTTAGACCATCTCGCCTTAGGTGGCATTCATTTATGGTCGGAAACCTCCATCATCTACGATTCCTTTCTTCAAACCTCCTTCCTATATGTACATTGCGGACCATGGTTGCGGACATGTTGCGCCATGGGCTGGAGCTCCAGCGGAAGGAGCAGGAGATGGGGCTACTGGAGGCCATGATTGGGGAAGATGGCGATGAGGATGATAAGATTGGGAAGGAGAGGGTGGAGGGAAGGTCATGGGAATCGAGCCACCACAATCGATGACATATGCGGCATGCAGCGCGCCCCCACCATGGCCTTGATCCCGCCGATCTGATCACGCATTAGCGCGCGTCTCCTGCCTTGAACCATCATCCTAGATAACCTTGCCATCAATCGATCCACCGTTTTTGCCATCAACAACCATTGGCCTGCGACACAATTCCTTAACCAAGGCAACCTTAAATCATGACAACTGGTATTTTCTCCATAGCAAAGCACGAACGTTGTGTTTATCGTGCCAAGGACAAGTGTTTTTCTTTCCCATTGCAATGCATGAGCATGTTTGCTAGTGAGAATAAATGGATCTTCAAGAGGAAGACGAGCGCTGATAGTAGTGTTACTATCTACAAACTTGAATTGTCGCAAAAGATTTTTGACAAGTTCAAGGTGTTGACTACGATGAGATTTTCTCACTCGTATCGATGCTTAAAGTCTGTCCGAATCATGTTAGCAATTGCCGCATTTTATGAAATCTGCCAAATGGATGTCAAAACTGTATTCCTTAATGGATTTATTAAACAAGAGTTGTATATGATGCAACCATAAGGTTTTCTCAATCCTAAAGGTGCTAAAAAAGTGTGCAAGCTCCAGCGATCCATCTATGGACTGGTGCAAGCATCTCGGAGTTAGAATATACGCTTTGATGAGTTGATCAAAGCATATAGTTTTATACAAACTTGCGGTGAAGCCTATATTTACAAGAAAGCGAGTGGGAGCACTACAGCCTTTCTGATAGGTATATGTGAATGACATATTGTTGATCGAAAATGATGTAGAATTTCCTAGAAAGTACAAAGGAGTGTTTGAAAGGAGTTTTTCAACTCGGTGAAGCTACTTACATATTGGGCATCAAGATCTATAAAGATAGATCAAGATGCTTGATAAGACTTTCAATGAGTACATACCTTGATAAGATTTTGAAGGAGTTGAAAAATGGATCACTCAAAGAAGGAGTTCTTGTCTGAGTTGTAAGGTATGAAGTTGAGTAAGAATCAAAACCCGACCACGGAAGAAGATAGATAGAGAATGAAAGTCATTCCCTATGCCTCAGCCATAGGTTCTATAAAGTATGCCATGCTGTATACCAGACCTATTGTGTACTTTTCCATGAGTTTGGCAAAGGGGTACAATAGTGATCCAGGAGTAGATCACTGGACAGTGGTCAAAATTATTCTTAGAGGACTAAGGAAATATTTCTCGTTTATGGAGGTGATAAAGAGTTCATCGTAAAGAGTTACGTCGATGCAAGCTTTAACACTGATCTGGATGACTCTGAGTCTCAATCTGGATACATATTAAAAGTGGGAGCAATTAGCTAGAGTAGCTCCATGTAGAGCATTGTAGAAATTTGCAAAATACATACAGATCTAAACGTGGCAAGCCCGTTGACTAAACTTCTCTCATAAGCAAAACATGATCACACCTTAGTACTCTTTGGGTGTTAATCACATGGCGATGTGAACTAGATTATTGACTCTAGTGAACCTTTGGGTGTTGGTCACATGGTGATGTGAACTATTGGTGTTAAATCACATGGCGATGTGAACTAGATTATTGACTCTAGTCCAAGTGGGAGACCGAAGGAAATATGCCCTAGAGGCAATAATAAAGTTGTTATTTATATTTCCTTATATCATGATAAATGTTTATTATTCATGCTAGAATTGTATTAACCGAAACTTGATACATGTGTGGATACATACACAAAACACAATGTCCCTAGTAAGCCTCTACTAGACTAGCTCGTTAATCAAAGATGGTTAAGTTTCCTAACCATAGACATGTGTGGTCATTTGATGAATGGGATCACATCATTAGGAGAATGATGTGATGGACAAGACCCACCTGTTAGCTTAGCATAATGATCGTTAAGTTCTATTTCTATTGCTTTCTTCATGACTTACATATTCCTTTGACTATGAGATTATGCAACTCCCGAATACTGGAGGAACACCTTGTGTGCTATCAAACATCACAACATAACTGGGTGATTATAAAGATGCTCTACAGGTGTCTCCGAAGGTTTTTGTTGGGTGGCATAGATTGAGATTAGGACTTGTCACTCCGAGTATCGAAGAGGTATCTCTGGGCCCGCTCGGTAATGCACATCATAATAAGCCTTGCAAGCAATGTGACTAATGAGTAAGTTGTGGGATGATGCATTATGGAACGAGTAAAGAGACTTGCCAGTAACGAGATTGAACTAGGTATGGAGATACCGACGGTCGAATCTGGGACAAGTAACATATCGATGACAAAGGGAATAATGTATGTTGTCATAATGGTTTGACCGATAAAGATCTTCGTAGAATATGTGGGAACCAATATGATCATCCAAGTTCCGCTATTGGTTATTCACCAGAGAGGTGTCTCGGTCATGTCTACATAGTTCTCGAACCCGTAGTGTCCCCACGCTTAATGTTCGATGACGATTTGTATTTATGAGTTCTGTGTTTTGGTGACCGAAGTTTGTTCGGAGTCCCGGATGAAATCATGGACATGACGGGGAGTCTCGAAATGGTTGAGAGGTAAATATTGATATATTGGAAGATAGTATTCAGACACCGGAAGGGTTCCGGAGTGTATCGGGTACATACCGGAGGAGTTACCAGAACCCCCTGGGGAAAGATATGGGCCATATGGGCCATAGAAGGGAGGCTAACCAGCCCACAAGGGGCTGGTGCGGAAGGAAATATGCCCTAGAGGCAATAATAAAGTTGTTATTTATATTTCCTTATATCATGATAAATGTTTATTATTCATGCTAGAATTGTATTAACCGGAAACTTAGTACATGTGTGAATACATAGACAAACAGAATGTCACTAGTATGCCTCTACTAGACTAGCTCGTTGAATCAATGATGGTTATGTTTCCTAACCATAAACATGAGTTGTCATTTGAGTAATGGGATCACATCATTAGAGAATGATGTGATTGACTTGACCCATCAGTTAGCTTAGCACGATGATCGTTTAGTTTGTTGCTATTGCTTTCTCCATAACTTATACATGTTCCTATGACTATGAGATCATGCAACTCCCAAATACCGAAGGAACACTTAGAGTGCTATCAAACATCACAACGTAACTGGGTGACTATAAAGATGCTCTACAGGTGTCTCTGATAGTGTTTGTTGAGTTGGCATAGATCGAGATTAGGATTTGTCACTTCGAGTATCGGAGAGGTATCTCTAGGCCCTCTCGGTAATGCACATCACTATAAGCCTTGCAAGCAATGTGACTAATGATTTAGTTATGGGATGATGCACTACGAAACGAGTAAAGAGACTTGCCGGTAATGAGATTGAACTAGGTATTGAGATACCGACGATCGAATCTCGGGCAAGTAAACATACCGACGACAAAGGGAACAACGTATATCGTTATGCGGTTTGACCGATAAAGATCTTCGTAGAATATGTGGGAGCCAATATGAACATCCAGGTTCCTCTATTGGTTGTTGAACGGAGACGTGTCTCGGTCATGTCTACATAGTTCTCGAACCCGTAGGGTCCGCACGCTTAACGTTCGGTGACGATCGGTATTATGAGTTTATGTGTTTTGATGTACTGAAGATAGTTCGGAGTCCCGGATGTGATCACGAACATGACGAGGAGTCTCAAAATGGTCGAGACATAAAGATTGATATATTGGACGGCTATATTCAGACATCGGAAGTGTTCCGGGTGATTTCGGAGAAAA